>NC_135897.1:96326769-96371769 GCF_964194155.1 Cetorhinus maximus | reverse complement strand
GTAAATAAAGATTTTAACAAGTTACAGTTTCGAGCAGTTTACTTTGGGAGAATAGACAAACCCCAAAGAGAAACAGAATTACCTGGAAAAACTCAGCAGGTCTGGCAGCATCGGTGGAGAAGAAAAAAGTCGACGTTTCGAGTCCACACGACCCTTCAACAGAACTGAAGTATAGTTAGGAGAGGGGTGAAATATAAGCTGGTTTAAGGTGGGGGGCGGGGGGAGAGAAGTTGAGGGTGGGGTGGTTGTAGGGACAAGCAAGCAGTGATAGAAGATAATCAAAAGATGTCACAGACAAAAGGATCAAAGAGGTGTTGAAGGTGGTGATATTATCTAAGAGAATGTGCTAATTAAGAATGGATGGCAGGACACTCAAGGTACAGCTCTAGTGGGGTTGGGGTGGAAAGACTGATAAGGTATTAGTTGTAGATTTAAAAATAATGGAAATAGGTGGGAAAAGAAAAATCTTTACAGCCTTCCGGGCTGAATATTGAATTCAACAACTTTAAACTCCCTCCCCCCATCCCCACCCCATTTCTTCCCCCCCCCTTTTGTTTTTGTTTTCAATAATTTATATAGATTTTTATTTTCCCACCTATTTCCATTATTTTTAAATCTACAACTAATACCTTGTCAGTCTTTCCACCCCACCCCCACTAGAGCTGTACCTTGAGTGTCCTGCCATCCATTCTTAATTAGCACATTCTCTTAGATAAGATCACCACCTTCAACACCTCTTTGATCCTTTTGTCTGTGACATCTTTTGATTATCTGCTCCTATCACTGCTTGCTTGTCCCTACAATCACCCCACCCTCAACTTCTCTCCACCCCCCCCACCCACCTTAAACCAGCTTATATTTCACCCCTCTCCTAACTATACTCAGTTCTGTTGAAGGGTCATGTTGGACCCGAAACGTCAACTCTTTTCTTCTCCGCCGATGCTGCCAGACCTGCTGAGTTTTTCCAGGTAATTCTGCTTTTGTTTCGGATTTCCAGCATCCGCAGTAGCTTTTTGTTTTTAACCCCAAAGAGCCCCATCTAATCCCTAAACACACAACAAATCACTTTGTTGGCTATGAAGTGCTTTATAGAGACATGCTGCTCCTGTCACAGCAGATTTCCTTCCCTAAGGGGATAAATAAACCAGATAGGTTTTTACAACAATCTATGATAGTTTCATTGCCACCATTCCTGAGACTAACTTTATATTCCAGATTTATTAACTAAATTTAAATTCCAGCAGCTGCTGTGGTGCGATCTGAACCCATGTCCCCAGAGCATTAGCCTCAAGCTCAGTAAGTCCAGTGATATTATCACTGCAACACCATCATCCCCATGAAAATGTGTTCATGTTCTTTTTATTATGATGCTTCATTGGTCAGTGTGTGAACAATGAGGTGAGAGATTCTCTGACCTTTGCATCCAGTGCACATCCAATCTAAAAATGTCAGAGTCCCTTAGAAGTAAAGAGGATTGAGGAGAGATTTGATAGAGGGGTATAAGATTCTGACAGGTTTAGATAAGGTAGATCATTGGCTGATGGTACAAGGACCAGGAGACACAGATTTAAGATTTTGGGCGAGGGGTACAGGGGGAATGTGAGGAAGAGCTTTTTTTGATGTGAGTCCTGGAACTTGCAGCCCACAAGGGGTGGGTGGGGGGGTGGGTGGGGGGTTGGAAGTTCAGACAATGAATGATAGGAAATTGGATGGACAGTTAAAGGATATAAAGTTGCAGAGCTACGGGGACTGACCAGGGGAGTTGATTGCTCTACAGAGAGCCAGCATGGACTCGATGGGCTGAATGGCCTCCTTTGGTGCCAGAAATTACTCTAAGGGCTGGATTTTACCTGTCCCTGCCAGGCATGTTTTTGGCAGGGGGCACATAAAATAGGACTGGTGCCCAGTCCACCACCTTCCAGCTCACCCTCACAACACGGTGGGTGGACAGACACTGAAATCAGCAGCCCACCCCCCCATGTTCCAATAAATAATCAAGGGTCAATTGAGCTTGTTCAAAAGCCAATTGACCCCGATAAAACCCTGCCCACGCCATGATATGGTTGACGTGGGCAGTCAGGCAGGAGTGGGCAGGGCATTTTTTAAAGCTTTAAAAGGGCAGGCAGGAGGGGGTGGGGGGGAGGGGAGTTGCCCTTTGCACAGCGAGGGTCAATCCCCCTAAGCTGGTACCCTCCCAACTCGCCTGCTTGTTGAAACCCACCACCCCCACTCCCCCCTCCCTAACCTGGCTGAACCCTGCCCACCCAATACCCCAGACTTACCCAACTCCGGGATCCATTGGGCTGTCTCCTTGAGACTGGTTGCAGTCCCGGCAGTGCCCATGACAGAGCCCTTGGTGCTACTGGGACTGCTGGAGGTGCTACTGGGACTGCTGGAGGTGCTACTGGGAACGCTGGAGGTGCTACTGGGACTGCTGGAGGTGCTACTGGGACTGCTGGAGGCGCAACTGGGAACGCTGGAGGTGCTACTGGGACTGCTGGAGGTGCTACTGGGACTGCTGGAGGTGCTACTGGGAACGCTGGAGGTGCTACTGGGACTGCTGGAGGCGCTACTGGGACTGCTGGAGGTGCTACTGGGAACGCTGGAGGTGCTACTGGGACTGCTGGAGGCGCTACTGGGAACGCTGGAGGTGCTACTGGGAACGCTGGAGGTGCTACTGGGAACGCTGGAGGCGCTACTAGGAACGCTGGAGGTGCTACTGGGACTGCTGGAGGTGCTACTGGGAATGCTGGAGGTGCTACTGGGAATGCTGGAGGTGCTGACCAACCAGAGTCTCAGAAACAACAGCAGAATTACAGAATGTGAGGTTGAAGGATGGCCCACAGGCATTAGGCTCTGCTAGGGGGAAAAACTGCTCAGTGCAGAGAACCAACTTTCACGGGTGAAAGATGAGCTTGCTAATGAGAAACGCGAATGGAGGAGAGGCCGGAGTGTCACTGGCTGGAACTGGAACACTTGGAGAAGAAGCTGAAAGATGAGATGTGCACTACGGAAGAACAGATCCAGACTTTAGAAGCAGAACAGGAAATAATGTAAGAAACAGATTGAGGATCTAACAAGTGAATTGAAAGAATCTAAGGAGCAGTGAGTGGCCATGGAGGAAAGATTCCGAAAGGAACTGAATGCCCAGGCGAACGTGTCCTCAGAATTCCGCAGATAACCCTGAAACAAAGACGATTGAATCACCAGAGTCGTTGCTGAGCTGAGTGAAAAGATTCATCAGCCTAAAAGGAATTGGAAAATAAGAGAGTAAACAAATATTTGGCTGAAATTGTGAAACAATTAGAAATGAAGGTTCCATTTCCCAAACACCAACATCCAGGAAGGGTAGCCCTGTGGAAAGAGAAAATCCAAGTCCGCTCTGGGAATGAACAGAGTGAACATTCCCTTCAGAAGGAATGTGACAAATCCACAGAGTCTGGACAAAGCAGATGGGTAGTCGATAAAGAGAAATTCAACTCAAAGGAATGCAAAAAGCAAATCAAATGGAGGCAGCCAAGTACCGGAAACACAGAGTACAACAATTTCAACACCAAGCCAACAAAGTCAACCCAAAACAACTGAGACTACCATCCCTCCAAAGGTGACAGACCAAGACCTGGAAGAATTGTCAAGCCTCCAGACCATCTGAATTTATGAAGTCGGCGACCTGAGGGAATGGGGTGGGGAGTGCTGCGGGCAGGGAGAAGGGGTTGCAAGTAAAGGTTGTATTGTAAATATATTTGGGTAAGGACTTGGGGGAGGTGTGATATAAGGGTGTTTGGGCAGAGTAAGGGTTAATCTGGGATCGCAGTACAGTACTGCCCATGTTATGATGTAGAGTGTCACATGATGGTAGACTGAATACGGTGGTAGAGTCTAGCAGAAGCCAGCATGGACACAGCACCCATGCAGGGCCATACCTTGGACATGTGCCTAGTTATGAGTTGTTAATAAGCAGGTTTTGTTCAAGGAACAAAGCCTCCTTCCCGGTACAGCAGGTGGACATGCAGTTCCGGTGACCAACACCGTGCCTGTCGCTGAGGGGACATTTCCCCCCTTCCCTAGGTCTCTTGGCAAGTTGTGCACTCTCATCTGTAAAGAGAGAAAGCAGAGAGGTATGAGTGTTTGTCATGATTTGTGTGGGGAGGAGGAAAGGACATTTGTGGAGGGTGACTTTCAGGCAATGGTGTGAGAGGGTGATAGGCTGAGGGTGCGTGAATGTTGGATGCTCGGATGGGAATGTGAAATACCTGGAGAGAGGTGCCTATTACTACGACCGAGATGGGAGGGATGCACAGTCTGTCTCTAGTTCCACTAGTCCACAGGTCACAACATATATTTAAATGATTTTCCAGCTGGATATATAGAACTCCTCATCTACGCTACCTTTGTCCATCTGATTTTTCTAGTCTGTATGTAGATCAAAATCCCCCATGATTATTGCCGTCCCTTTATGACAAGCTCCCATTATCTCTTTTACATTCTGTCCTACCAAGTAGTTACAATTAGGGAGTTTGTACATCACTCCCACAAGTGATTTCTTGCCTTTATCATTTCTCATCTCAACGCAAACTGTTTCTATATCCTGGTTTCTTGAACTTGGGTCATCCCTCTCATGTGCTAATACCATAATTAATTAACAGAGCCACCCCACCACCTTTTCCTAACTTCCTGTCTTTCCTAAATATCACATCCCCTTCAATATTCAGGTCCCAATCTATGTCACCCTGTAGCTGTGTCTCTGTAATGAGGATCACATCGTACTTAGTTATTTCTATTTGTGCAATCCGTTCATCTGTTTTCCAAATGCCACCTGCATTCAGATACAGAGTCTGTGGTTTTGTCCTTTTATTATTTCTGTAGTGTCGAGCTTTACCTGCTAATTCACTCTTAGATTTATACTGGTCCCTTCCTGTCATGGTCTGTTTATAATTTCTCATATTAGTACCTTTCTCTCTTGCCTTGTCTCTACTCTTTGATTTACCCAAATTTAATCGCTTGCCCCCACTGTTTAGTTTAAAACCCTCTCTATTTCCCTAGTTATGCAGCTCACTAGAACACCAGCCCCAGCGCAGTTCAGGTGTAGACTATCGCAACGACAGCCCCCACTTTCCCCAGTACTGGTGCCATGAACCAAACCCACTTCCACACCAGCCTTTGAGCCACACATTCATCACTCTAATCTTATTTGTCCTCTGCCAATTTGCACATGGGTCAAGTAATAATCTAGAAATTATTACCTTTGAGGTTCTGCTTCTTAATTTGGTGCCTAGCTCCTCAAACTGACTATGTAGAGCCTCCTTCCTCATCCTGCCTCTGCCTTTGGTACCTACACGGACCACGACAACTGTATCCGCCCCCTCCCACTGCAAGTTCCTCTCCAGCCCTGAACATATATCCCGAACCCAGGCAGGCAACAGAGCCGTCTAGACTCTCACTCTTTACTACAGAGAACAGTGTCAATCCCCCTCACTATATTGTCCCCCACTATCACTACATTCCTTTTTGCTGTCCCCAATTGGATGGCTTCCTGTACCATGGTGCCATGGTCAGTTTGCTCATCCACCCTGCAGCCCCTGCTCCCATCCAAACAAGCTGAGAGAACCTCAAACCTGTTGGACAATTGCACAGAGTCACACTCCTACACTCCTGGCCTCTGGGTCCTCCTCCTGCCTCAGCTGCAGTCAGACCCTCCTGGCCCTGACCATCTTTCAAATCAGAAGACCCAACCTAATGGGTATGACCACTTCTTGGTGCAAAGCAAACTTTACCACCTCCCCCCGCTCCTCCCCCCCCCGCCACCCCCCCCACCCCCCCCCCGCCCCCCGCCCCCCCACCCGCTGTGTTGCAGTGTCTGCAGCTCAGCCTCCAGCTCAATGACTCTGAGCCGAAGCTCCTCAAGCTGCCGACACTTATTGCAGACGTGTTTTCCCTGGATCACAATGTTATCCAGGAGCTCCCACATCCTGCAACCATGACACATCACCTGCCCTGCCATCTTTATGTGTTTTAATTAATTACTTAATTGTTTTATTCCATTATTTCATTTTATGTATTCTATTAATCTTATCACAAATTCCTGTACTATTTTAAACCTTAGGAATAGAATAGACCTTAAACACTCACCAGATACTTACCAGATACTCACTAAACATCAAGCTTCTTCCCCTGTGGTAGAGCAAGAACCAATTCCTACTGCATGAAAAAGTTAGGAAATGCAAGGGAGCACCACCCTCCCTCCCCTCCTCACCGAACTCCCTCAACTCACCAAACTCCCAGAACTCTGTTGAGATCGCAAACCAGTGTTAGTTCGAACTGAGATGTCTGCAATTAAAGCTAAGCCCAGTTCCAGAAAAAAAAACAGTTCAAGCTAGTTTCCTTAATTAACTATCTACAGCTGATCCTCAGTGGATAGCTTCTATCTCCCTGCTTGGGCCCCTGGATGAGATTTAGAATTTAAACAGTGCTTGCAGTTAAACGTTAAATGCTAAAAACAAATATTCGGTTTTTAGAAAGAGATTTAAGATTCATTCAACTCACCAAATCCCAACACTCAGTGGAGGTCACACTGAGTCGGAGCAACTTCCAAATTCACTCTTTACTTTGGGACTGGGTCTGGAACTTCAGGAGCTGCTGTGTTCTTTATCCAAGTGGTTGATCTTTTATGTCTCCAAAGCAAAACTAAAACCAGCTTTAAAACACTGTTTTCCAGACATGGTTTTTTCCTTCAAAGCCGGAAACCACCATGTGACCCTTTTGTAAACAGGTCACTGGGGTCAAGAGGTTTCCAGCTCCTTTAAAGCTGCTTAATTACCTTTTCCTGTAAAATGCTGTCTTTCCCAGGAACAGCAGCCACCAGAATCCCCGCATTAACCCTTTAAGGGACAGTGTCTTTTAAAAAACACTACTGCTTCCAGAATGTTCTTAATTCTTGAAGATGAATCATATTGTGTGACTAAAGCATTTATGACAATGCCATGTGTTGGCATGGATGGTGTGAGGGGCCATTGGGATGTGCTGTGGGCATGGGTTGACATGGAGGTGGCATGGGGACTGGATGGGGGTTTGATGGGGTGTGAGGGGTGAGGCCTAGAGGGCCTAAAATGTAAGCTAACAACTAGGACAAAGCCCAAGAGAACAGAGCTGGGCCTTTTAAACAGCCCGTCTCAGCACTCAGACACCTCTGTGGCTGCCCTCAACCTGCTTCCAGGGTGACAGGCCCCGCACAGCCGGAGTAACAATTGGGTCTGAGGGGGCACTTTCCACTGAAGCTGGTCTGCCGGGGAAGTCGGGGAATTTCCTGACTATGGTTCGGGACTCCTCCGAGGATCTAGTGGAGAAGCTGGCCCGACTCCATGACAATTGCAGGTGGGGCTGCTGGTGCTGGCTGCTAGGGGGATGCCTACCTCTGTAATAGAGCTGGCCAGGTGAGGAGTGCAGGGAGTGGGCTCGACACGCGCACTCTTGTCCCAGCCAAACCGGGGAGGCCCAATGGGGTGGGAATCCTGCAATCGGGTGCTGACCGCCATCTTTAAATCCCCCACCTCTGTTCCAAAATAGCTGGAGGCATGAAAATCTGGCCCTTTGTGTCTGTCTTCATATTCAAAGACACAAGGAACACTTCATAAAGTGTGAGGAACTGAGTCAGGAACGTTAAGTCATTAATATTCATAAAGAAAATGTACAGGAGAAATTAATGGAACTAATAACTGACCAATCCCCAGCAACTGATGGCCTACATCATCGAGTTCCAAAAGGAGTAGCTATAGAGATAGTAAATGCACTGGTTACGAACTTCCAGTATTCCACAGATTCTAGAACATTCCCATGTGGATTGAAAGTTAATACATGTAACTGTTATTGAAGAAAGGGAGGAGGGAGAAAACAGGGGAATACAGACCAGCTAAGCCGACATCAGTCATCAGGAAAATGTTTGAATCTTTTAAGTATGTGGAAACATTACACTTAGAAAATCGTGATATGGTTAGGCAGAATCAACATGACTTCATGAAAAAAGAATCATGTTTGACAAGTCTTTTTTTGATGGCATGTCCAGCAGGGTAGCTCAGGGGGAACCAGTGGATGTAGTATATTTGGATTTTCAAAGCGCACTAAATGTGATGAGGGTTTACGCCTCTACACCTCTTTTAGGCAGCGAGTTCCAAAGTCCCAGCACCCTCTTGGAGAAAAATACTTCCCCTCAAAATCTTCTGCCAATTGCATTAAATCTCTGCCCCCTGGTTATTGGGATCCCCACTAAGGTAACTAGGTAACTAAGTCCTTCCTATTCACTTTATCCAGGCCCATCACAATTTTATACTCCTCAATTCAATTTCCCTTAAGTTTCCTCTGTTCCAAACAACCCCAGCTGTGAAATCCTGTAATGTGGTGACCAGAACTGGATGCAGTTCTCTAGCTGCGGATTAACTAGTGTTTTATACAGCTCCACCATAACCGCCTGCTCTTATACTCAGCCTCGGCCAATAAAGGAAAGTGTCCCTTTTTCCTTCTTGACCACTTTATCTTCCTGTCCTGTTACTTTTAAGAATCTGTGGACATGCATCCCAAGGTCCATCTGTTTCCCTACACTTCTCAGCACTCTCTATATTGTCGATTCCTTTGCCCTATTTACTCTCCCCAAATACATTACCTCACACTTCTCTGGATTGAATGCTATTTGCCAGTTTTCTGCCCCCTGCCCAGTCCATTGATACCCTCCTGCAGTCTATTGAAGTGTGTGAGAGCCCCTTGCAGAGCCTCACTGAGGTTCAGAGCCATACTCTGGACAAACAGGAATGAGAGATTCAACACTGAGCAATGTATGAAAACAGCAATCTTTATTAGGTAACTATTAAACAATTATTAATGATTAAAAGAAAATGAAAGAAATAAATTTATTAAAAGGAAGAAGGGAAGAAAGACAACTTTACATACAAGTCCACATTACAAATGCTAAGCCCAAATTGATCGATCCATGACAGCTCCCCAAAATGGTTGAATTCCCTTTGGCTCATACTTCACCAAGTCTCCAAATAACCTTGCCTGAGTGTGGACACTCCAATCAGTCACTCCATCGATGACCTTTCCTCCCATAGTCTCGGGTGGTTGACTAATCCACTCCAGCTGCAGCTCTGAATGTTAGAGATTGTGCCCCTTTAAGTCCAATTTCTGGCTCCATTCCAGCCTTTTGAGGCTTCTATGCAGATTTTCTCAAACCAAGGCTCTGTTCGACATGAGTCCTTGGCTGGGATTTTATGTGCCTCCCCACTCCCACTCCCCCACCATGGCGTTGGGCGTGTTCAGTGGCGTGAGTGGACAATGTGGTGCGATCGGTTTCACAACAGCGTGAAATCAGTTTATGATCGTCCATCAGATGTCAGGAACCTCATTGTAATACATCAGCACATCAGTATTAGGCCTGCTCGCCAGAATCATCCCTCCCCTCCACCCCATCTGCTGGATTGTCCGCCCACGTCAGTGGGAAAACAGGCCGATGTGTTTCACAACAGCACATAAGCAAAGTGCACCTAACAGGCTGCACTTGACTCGGGACTTCGAGGTTTGTTTGCCGACCTTGCTTCGGGCAGCACTCACAGTCACCAGCGCCAGGCTTTGCAGACAGCACCACTGCACTTTTACGGGGGGCTCATAGGCAGGTCTCGATTCATGATATATACAAATGACTTGGATGAAGGAACCAAACGCAATATTTCCAAGTTTGCTGACGACACAAAACTGGGCGGGGTTGTGAGGAGGATGCAAGGAGGCTTCAGGGTGATTTAGACAAGTTGTGTGTGTGGGCAAATACATGGCAGATGCAGTATAACGTGGATAAATGTGAAGTTACACGCTTCGGTGTGAAAAACAGAAAGGCAGAGTATTATTTAAATGGTGATATATTGGGAAACATGCATGTACAAAGGCATCTGGGTGTCCTTGTACACCAGTTCATGAAAGTAAACAGGCAGATGCAGGAAGCAATTAGGAAGGCAAATGATATGTTGGCCTTCATTGCAAGAGGATTTGAGTTCAGAAGTAGGGATGTCTTACTGCAGTTATACAGGGCCTTGGTGAGACCACACCTGGAGTACTGTGTACGGTTTTGGTCTCCCTGCCTAAGAAAGGATATACTTGCCATAGAGGGAGTGCAGCAAAGGTTCACCAGACTGATACCGGGGATGGCAGGATTGTTGTATGAAGAGAGATTGGTTCGACTGGGCCCTGTATTCACTAGAGTTCAGACGAATGAGAGGGGATCTGATTAAAACGTATAACATCCTAATAGGGCTAGACAGACTGGATGCAGGGAGGATATTCCCCCTGGTTGGAGAGTCTAGAACCAGGGGCCACAGTCTCAGGGTATGGGGCAGGCCATTTAGGACTGAGATGAGGAAATATTTCTTCACTCAGAGTGTGGTAAACCTGTGGAATTCTCTACCACAGAAGGCTGTGAAGGCTGGGTCACTGAGTATTTTCAAGAAAGAAATTGATAAATTTTTGGATATTAGGGGCATCAAGGGGTATGGAGAGAAAGCGGGAATATGGCGTTGAGATAGAGGATCAGCCATGATCATATTGAATGGCAAAGCAGACTCGAAGGGCCAAATGGCCTACTCCTGCCCCTAGTTTCTATGTGTCTACCAGACCAGCCGTATGTGGGCGGCTTTCAATGGCAGCAGGGCTAGGGTTTGCTTGGCAAAGGGGGGGAAGTGGCCTCAGGCAAGGGGAGAGGCTGCAGGGCCAGGGCTGTACTGGGGAAGGAGGGTATCCCAGGGTGTGTGTGGGGCACATGTTGATCTGTGCAAGTGGCCTCAGGATGGTGAGGGCTGATGGAGATGTGAGGGTGTGTGTGTGAGAATGGGTGGTGATGTCCCTTGAGCTGGCAGTGAGTGAGATGCCAGTGAATGTGTGATCACAGAATCACAGATTTGTTATGTAGAAGGAGGCCATTCGGTCCATTGTGTCTGCACCAGCTCTCTGAGCATTTTAACTTAGTGCCCATCTCCTGCCTTTTCCCTGTAACCCTGCATGTTGTTTCTATTTAAATAATCATCCAATGACCTCTTGAATGCCTCAATTGAACCTGCCTCCCCCACAATTCCAGTCAGTGCATTCCAAACCCTAACTACTCGCTGTGTGAAAAAGTTTTTTTCTCATCACATTTGCTTCTTTTGCAAAACACTTTAAATCTGTGCCCTCTGGTTCTCGATCCGTTTATGAGCAGGAACAGTTTCTCCCTCTCTACTCTGTCCAGACCCCTCATGATTTTGAAAACTTCTATCAAGTCTCCTCTTAGCCTTCTCCTCTCCAAGGAGAACAGTCCCAACTTCTCCAATCTTTCCTCGTAACTGAAGTGTCTCATCCCTGGAATCATTCTCGTAAACCTCTTCTGCATTCTCTCCAATGTATTCACATCCTTACTATAGTGTGGCACCCAGAACTGTACACAATACTCCAGCTGAGGTCTAACGAGTGTCTTATATAAGTTCATCATAACCTCCCTGCTCTTGTACTCTATGCCCCTATTAATGAAGCCTAGAATACTGTATGCTTTAGAAACAGCTCTCTCTACCTGTCCTGCCACCTTTAATGACTTATATACATATACCCTCCAGTCTTTCTGCTCCTGCATACCCTTTAGAATAGTATCCTTTATTTTATTCTGTCTCTCCATGTTCTTTGTACCAAAATGTATCACCTCACACTTCTCCACATTGAACTTTATCTGCCCCCTATCTGCCCACTCCACCAATGTGTCAATGTCCTTTTGAAGTTCTACACTGTTCTCCTCACAGTTTACAATTCTCCCAAGTTTTGTGTCATCTGCAAACTTTGAAATTGTCCCCTGCACTCCAAGATCTAGATATTTTATATATATCAGGAAAAGCAAGGGTCCCAATACTGACCCCTGGGGAACTCCACTACAAACCTTCCTCCAGCCTGAAAAATACCCATTAACCATTACTCTCTGTTTCCTATCCCTCAGCTAATTTTGTATCCATGTTGCTACTTCCCCTTTTATTCCATGACCTATAACTTTCCTCTCAAGTCTGTTGTGTGGCACTGTGATGGGTTTGAGTGTGTGAGTTTAGAGCGATGAGATAATTGCCTTACCCTGGCTGCACAGATGAGATCATTCATCCTCTATCTACGCTGGATGGCCAACCTCTTCTGTGCAGCATTGGCACTGACCACCACTGCCACTGCCTCCCACGCCTCTCAATGCTACAACTGAGTCACAGCTGACACACACCATAAAGAAAAAGTCTTGAATTGCATCACAGTATGTCAGAATGTCAAGGCCAAGAAGGCTAGATTAGGACAACTGACAAAAACTTTGTTAAGGAAGTGAGTTTTGGGAGGGCATAACGGAAGAAAGAGAGGTGGCGATACAGAGAGGTTGAGGGAGGGAACCCCGAGATCAGGCTGAGGCAACGGAGAGCTCACTGTCGCTGGAGTTACAGGGTGACCCGATTGTCAAAAGTCAAAACTGGGAAATGTGGAATAGCCTTGGGAAAGTGGGACTCTGACAATGCACATGTTGGGCGGCCAATGGCAGGAGTCTAGGGGAGGGGCAGGTAGGAGATCATGTGATGACATCTTCCGGAATATGTCCAGCCAAATTTGGCAACCCTAAGACACCCAATCATTGAAGTCAGCAATTGTTTACCACAGACTTTTATTTTAGTGACATTTTCACCTCATTTTCTTAAAAAAAACTGAGCCAAAGTTTCGTTTGTTGCAAGGCCAGAGCCAGAATCCTCTATTCTGCTCTAGCTTTACTGTGCATCGCACAATGGTAAGACCAATCTCCATTTAAAAGCCTTGTTTATTTTAATTTGCACACCAGGTTCTAACAATCAACCTATTCAGCCAGAGCTTGAATTTTAAACTATCGAACGTGCCTCAAAAGTGGAAGATTTTGCAACAACAAAACAGAGCAACAAAAAAGCACAAAACCTATTAATGAGAAATTTGGTTGAAGGCCCCATGGCTCAACTGGACTTGCCCATCACCTTCCTCAGCCCTGATTGGTGGTTTACCGATGGGCGCCGTCCAACTGTGGCTTGCGATTGGCCGACCCTGCTGCCAATCTCCTGTTGTTGCCCCCCAGAGGTTGGTTCTTTCCCAGCTCCGGGTGCTGGTGAGAAAGGTTTCCATGCCTGGGGGAGCGTACCGGCACAGCCACTTACCGGCTGGTGAGCAGGAGGCTTTCCAATTCCCAGGCTGCAGCTCAGTGCAAGAACAGCTTTTTTGGGTCTGTTGACAATAAATGGAACGTGAGGGGCCCAGGGGCTGAAAGCTGCAGGGACACCGGGATTTATGGTGAAAAGCAGGTACTGCCCCGGCAAAACCCGGACATCTGACAACACAAGGAGGCCTGGGTGGAAGGCTCGGAGAGCTGTGTGGTTGCAGTGTGGAGAGGAGGTGACAGGAAAATGCAGGAGTGGAAACATGGAGGGATTTGAGCAGGTGACCTGGATCTGCACCGGCCACTTTGTCTGAACTTCATGTAATCATTTCCTGAGTCCAATTACAGCTTTTCAAAGGGTCAGTAACGTGCCGGTTGTGTGTGGAAATATCCTTTAAAAAAGAGCTCAGGTTGGTTTGAGGAAGTCACTATCGGAGGGAACAATATTGTGCAATCTGGGAAGGATCAAACTTATTCCTTGGCCAACAGCATAACTGGTAACACATCAGACCGGCTGGCTGCTGAGGCCCAGGCTGATACTGAGCAGATAATTTAATTGCAATCCTACAGCATTCGAGTCTTTCTGGGTTGTCTCTTTCTGCCTCAGGATGTTCTGGCTGAGACTGTTTTGAACGCAAACAATTCAAAATCACAGCCGGACCCTGAAAACAGGCTGAAAAATCATCACATTTAAACTGATTCTCTAGCTTTGTCAGGTAGATGTGTGTGTCTGGGAGAGAGCGAGAGAGAGAGGGAGAGAGAGGGAGAGCGAGAGGCAGAGACACACAGAAATTTGGAGGGAGGAAGGGAGGCAGAGGGCACAGACAGAGGGATGGAGAGAGAGGGACAGATGCAGACAGGCAACCTTAGTAATTCAGACACTGTATTTTGAGCAGGCACAGTGTGCCAGAGCTGTAAGTGGAATTTCAGAAACACTCCTATTGAATGCAGCCTGTCCTAACCAGCTGTTGGATCTAATCCCAATGCTTGGAATTTTGTGGTTTTGTTTGCTAGTTGTTGGAACAGTGCAGACAGTTCCACCTTTATCATTAACCTATTGTAAACCAATGTGTACAATGTTAACAGGCACCCCGAGACCCCCTTCAAATATTAACAAACGCCCCGAGACCCCCTTCAAATATTAACACTCACCCCGAGACCTCCTTCAAATATTAACACTCACCCCGAAACTCCCTTCAAATATTAACACACAGCCCAAGACTCCCTTCAAATATTAACACACAGCCCAAGACCCCCTTTAAATATTAACACACAGCCCAAGACCCCCTTCAACTATTAACACACAGCCCAAGTGCCCCATCATATGTGAACACACTTTCAGTGTATGTGATCCCAGGTGATGGTGCTGAGATAACTTTTCTTTGAACAACACAAATTTCATTACAGTTGCATTTCTAACACAGTTAAGTACCCAAGGAGCTTGGGGCCCACGTCATTGAAGGCATGGCCACAAATAACCCTCCTCCTCCTCCTTCAGATACCATGCCATAAGAGGGCATTGGAAACCATGGACTTCCATTGGTTTGGGCCACGATTGTGCTTGGCAGAGGACTGCAGTGCTTTGCCGTTGCCTTCTGCAGTATGGCTGACCAGGAAACTCTCCCTCTCTACCTGCCATCAGGCATTCTGGGAGGATTGACAGGCTGATAATCAACCTGTTTGGCCACATTGTGATTGCATCATCAGTGGCCATCAAGTTCTGAAGTGGGACTTGAACCCAGAGCTTCTGGCTCCCTGCGGCACAAGACCTCCTGTACAAAGAATAGAGTATTTCACATTGGGAACGAGGAGGCCAGCGTTAGAGGGGGACAGACGTCCTGGAAGGTTGTGAGGTTGGAGGAGGTTACAGAGAAAGGGAGGGGTGAGGTCACGGAGGGATCTTAAAGCATTGATGAGAATTATAATTATCATTCACTTTTGGGCAGTGACTGGTAATAATTGCTCATCCCTAGTTGCCCTGTGAAGGTTGTGGGAAGCCACTTTCTTGGACTAATGAGCAGTTGGACGCAATTGAGTGTTTTCTCCACCACTACAGAGCACAGTTAAAATTCAAGAGAGCCAGAACGCACTTTCAGGATGAGGTGGCCATTTGGTGTGAAGAGTGACCATTTGGCCAGACGGGGTGGGGGGTTGGGGGGTGGGTGGGGGTTGGGGGGGGGGGGGGGGGGGGGAATGCGGGGGAGGGGGGTAAGAAACAAACTAGAGAGAACAAGATGTTTGATTTCTCCATTAATGACAGTGTTATTGAGATGGGATTCAACACCTAACAGTCAGTTAGTGCAGTTACTCCTCCTCCAGTCTCCATGTGCCCAGGAGGATATAAAGCAAAGTCTGATAGCGAGCCACAGAAGGAGATATTAGGACAGGTGACTGAACATTTGGTGAACACGGTATCTTTTAAGAAGCATCTTAAAGGAGAACAATCAGGTTCAAAGCAGTGGAAACAGTCCATAAGTTCTGCTAACTCAGATCTACGGTGAAAACCTGTCTCTTGCTGAAGAGCTCAGCACACGCATTGGAAAGGCAGCCAGCAACTTTGGCCAACTAACAAAATGGTCATGGAGAAACAACAAACTGACCCCAGGGCCAGGCTGTCTATCTATAAGGCCTGTATCCTCTGCAGATTGCTGCCTGTCAGCATGGACTAGACAACCCACACCTACCAAGAAAACAGGCTCAATAACTTCCATCTCCAGTGTCTATGACACATACTTGGCATCATATGGAAAGACAAAATCACCAGTGCCACAGCCCTTTGCCGCAGACCTTACTTGGGAAAACGCGCCAAGCATTCTAGCGCTAATCAAACAATGAAATCTTCACCGGGTTGGGCATGAGCACAGGATGGAAGATGGGCGCATCCCCAAGGATACGCTGGACGGGCAGGTAACCCATGCCAAGGGGCCAGCAGGGTGCCCAAAGCTCTGATCCAAGGACTCTGTCAACAGAGACGTGAAGGTTCTCAACCTGAACCACAACAAGTGGGAAACTCGAGCTGCCGACCAATGCAAATGGCAACACCAGCTCAGGGCGGGAGTTTGCCACCGAGACGGCATGTGGCATCAGAAGCTACAAAACAGATGCCAACCCTGAAAACCAGGTGTCAGCAGAGATCATCCTGCATCACTGGCAAGGGATCAAAAGATGCGAGATAGTGTTGGTATCGTCAAATCTGGCAGCTTATGATGTGACGTGGCAGACGATGTGTGCCAGGCACACCAAATCCACGAGGGAAACTTGGTCGTGCTATCACAAAGGTTTTCCCCCCTTAATGTGGATCTGTGCTGCAAAAAGATTTCAGATTGCCCAACAACCTGGGTAGCTTTCTCAAGGGTCAAGACTTCCTTCACACGAAGCATGTCTGAGAGTGCGGTTGACGTTTCGAGTCCTCGTGACCCTTCAACAGAACTAAGTAAAAATAGGAAAGGGGTGAAATATAAGCTGGTTTAAGGTGAGGGGGGGAAGAAGGAGGGAGGGTGGTTGTAGGGACAAGCAAGCACTGATAGGTGGAGATAACCAAAAGATGTCACAGACAAAAGAACAAAGAGGTGTTGAAGGTGGTGATATTATCTAAAAGAATGTGCTAATTAAGAGTGGATAGCAGGACAAACAAGGTACAGATAGCTCTAGTGGGGGTGGAGTGAAATAAGACTAAAAGGGCATAAAAGGTATAGATAAATGATGGGTGGAATACATTTAAAAAGAATGGAAATAGGTGGGAAAAGAAAAATCTATATAAATTATTGGAAAAAACAAAAAGGAGGGGGAAGAAATGGAAAGGGGGTGGGGATGGAGGAGGGAGTTCAAGATCTAAAATTGTTGAACTCAATATTCAGTCCGGAAGGCTGTAAAGTGCCTAGTCGGAAGATGAGGTGCTGTTCCTCCAGTTTGCGTTGAGCTTCACTGGAACAATGCAGCAAGCCAAGGACAGACATGTGGGCAAGAGAGCAGGGTGGAGTGTTAAAATGGCAAGCAACAGGGAGGTCTGGGTGATGCTTGCGGACAGACCGAAGGTGTTCTGCAAAGCGATCACCCAGTCTGCGTTTGGTCTCTCCAATGTAGAGGAAACCGCATTGGGAGCAACGAATGCAGTAGACTAAGTTGAGGGAAGTGCAAGTGAAATGCTGCTTCACTTGAAAGGAGTGTTTGGGTTCCTTGGACGGTGAGGAGAGAGGAAGTGAAGGGGCAGGTGTTGCATCTTCTGCGTGGGCATGGGGAGGTGCCGTAGGTGGGGGTTGAGGAGTAGGGGGTGATGGAGGAGTGGACCAGGGTGTCACGGAGGGAACGATCCCTACGGAATGCTGGCAGGGGGTGTGAAGGGAAGATGTGTTTGGTGGTGGCATCATGCTGGAGTTGGGGGAAATGGCAGAGGATGATCCTTTAAATGCGGAGGCTGGTGGGGTGATAAGTGAGGACAAGGAAGGGAAGGGAAGTGTCAGAGATGGACCATGTGAAAATGATGGAGGGGTGGAGATTGGAAGTAAAATTAATAAATTTTTCCAAGTCCATCTCTGACACTTCCCTTCCCTTCCTTGACCTCTCTGTCTCAATTTCTGGTGATAGACTGTCCACCAATATCCATTACAAGCCTATCGACTCCCACAGCTACCTTGACTACAGCTCCTCACACCCAGCTTCCTGTAAGGACTCCATCCCATTCTCTCAGTTCCTTCACCTCCGTCGCATCTGTTCTGAAGATGCCACTTTCAAAAACAGTTCCTCTGACATGTCCTCCTTCTTCCTTAACCGAGGTTTTCCACCCACGGTAGTTGACAGGGCCCTCAACCGTGTCCGGCCCATCTCCCACGCATCCTCCCTCACACCTTCCTCTCCCTCCCAGAACCACGATAGGGTCCCCCTTGTCCCCATGCAAACACAGAAGATGCAACACCTGCCCCTTCACTTCCTCTCTCCTCACCGTCCAAGGGCAAAAACACTCCTTTCAAGAGAAGCAGCATTTCACTTGCACTTCCCTCAACTTAGTCTACTGCATTCGTTGCTCCCAATGCGATCTCCTCTACATTGGAGAGACCAAACACAGACTGGGTGACCGCTTTGCAGAACACCTGCGATCTGTCCGCAAGAAAGACCCAAACCTCCCTGTCGCTTGCCATTTTAACACTCCACCCTGCTCTCTTGCCCACATGTCTGTCCTTGGCTTGCTGCATTGTTCCAGTGAAGCCCAATGCAAACTGGAGGAACAGCACCTCATCTTCCGACTAGGCACTTTACAGCCTTCCGGACTGAATATTGAGTTCAACAATTTTAGATCTTGAACTCCCTCCTCCATCCCCACCCCCTTTCCATTTCTTCCCCCTCCTTTTTGTTTTATCCAATAATTTATATAGATTTTTCTTTTCCCACCTATTTCCATTCTTTTTAAATGTATTCCACCCATCATTTATCTATACCTTTTATGGCCTTTTAGTCTTATTTCACTCCACCCCCACTAGAGCTGTACCTTGTTTGTCCTGCTATCCATTCTTAATTAGCACATTATTTTAGATAATATCACCACCTTCAACACCTCTTTGTTCTTTTGTCTGTGACATCTTTTGATCATCTGCTCCTATCACTGCTTGCTTATCCCTACAACCACCCCCCTCCTTCTCCCTCCGCCCCCCCCCACCTTAAACCAGCTTATATTTCACCCTTTTCCTATTTTTACTTAGTTCTGTTGAAGGGTCACGAGGACTCGAAACGTCAACCGCACTCTCAGACATGCTTCGTGTGAAGGAAGTCCTGACCCTTGAGAAAGCTGCCCAGGTTGTTGGGCAATCTGAAATCATTTTGCAGCACAGATCCACATTAAGGGGGGAAAGCAAACCCCACAATCCACTTAGTGAAGCAGCACAGGATCACGGACACTCCAGGCCTGGGGGAGCAATACCCTAACTGTCCAGTCGAGCGGCCATGCCAGGGGTGTGGAGCAAGGCGCCCCCCCACGGGCAAGATCAATGTCCTGCAATTTCAGCCCAATGCTTTCGATGGAACTGAATTGGACACTCCAGGAAGCTGTGCAAAGCCAAAACATCAAAACACATAGAAGATTCCAAGGGGATTCATGAGGTCCAGACAGCACACCAAGCGGACACAGACAGCAGACAGCAGACAGCAGACAGCACACCAAGCGGACACAGACAGCAGACAGCAGACAGCACACCAAGCGGACAAATAACCATGCATCCTGGGCGAGGTCAAAGATCCTGGATTTTTGTTCTAGAACACCAACATCTCCCAAACCGCGTCACAAACTGTAAATTGGACACGGAAGCCAGTGTTACCGTCGTATTTGGGCAGAGAACCATGGCTGATGCCACCCACAATGCCCCTGTATGGAGCGGGCAGCTCCAAACTCTCAGTGAAAGATCCTCTGCAGTTAACACTCGGGCCAGGATTTTCCCCTCGGTGATTTGGGGGTGGGGCCCGCTCGCCGAGGGGAAAATGACACGGGATGACGTCGGGAGGAACCCCCGACATCGTCCCGGTCCCTTTAAATTTTCAGGAAGGTGGGCGGACAGTGAAATCAGCTGTCCGCCCGCTGACCTGTCAATGGCCAATTGAGGCCATTGACAGGATAATTAAAGTAATTAAAGGCCCTGCCTGTCCAACCTTAAGGCTGGTGGGCAGGCCAGGAGCCCCAGGGGGCTTCTGAAAAAAGATAAAACCTCATCCACGGGCGGGATGAAGTTTCATGTCCGTTTTTAAAAACTTTAATAAATGTTATGTTATATTTATTAACATTTCCCATCTCGTGTGACATTGTCACATGAAGGGGTCATATTAATAATGTTTTTATTTTTCTATTTTTTAAGTTTTTTAGACTGTCACTGATCTCCCTGAAACAGGACTTAGTCTCAGGGAGCAGTGCGCTCTTTCCTGTGCATGTGCGAAAGATCGCACTTTGACAGCTCTGACAGTGCAGCACTCCCTCAGTACTGACCCTCTCCCCAACCCCGCACAGGAAGCGCATAGCCGATGGGGCCCATTAAGAGCAAAATCCTGCCCTCGGGTACAAAGACCAAACAATGTGAGGGATCCTCACCAGGACAGTTCCCTGCTTTGTCAAAATTCCTGCATCAATCTTAAACTTTTAAAAACAATCGACAAGGTCAACCCATAAGGGCCTGACTCCAAGTGTAAAAAGGAGTTCCCAGAGCTCTTTACAGGTTTGGGGCAACTGAAGAACACATACAAGATCACACTGAGGGGAGATGCTCAACCCATGGGTCTGTTTACACCATGAAAGATCCCCCACCCACTCACGAAGCAAGTGTCGCAGAGGCTGGAGGACATGACAAACATGGGGGTCCTCTCCTCGGTCACACAACCAACCTGCTCCTAATTCATATGGTCGTATGTATGAATGTTTGGATAGTGTTCTGGAATGGTCCCAGTCCCAAAACCCAATGGGTCCGTCTGTATTTGTGTTGACCTGACACAGCTCAATAGAGCCACAGCCAGAGAAGGACACCCGATTTCCTCAGTGAATGAAAGCCTGATTAAACTCTCTGGTACCAACGGTGTTTTCAAAACTACAAATTACTACTATAATAACTCCTAAAATTCCTAATTAACCAGACTCCCACTTACACCCCCTTTAAGGCAACGGTCCAGAAATGGATCTTGGATGTTAAACAGATCCAACAAATTAACACAATACCCTGGACAGTGGAATTCCAAATGACTTCTCCCCAGCTTCAGTTTCGGTAGATAGCAGGCTTATGCACAAATTCTGGAGACTTCATTAAGGCTACTTCACACACTTCTATTAGATCTCACAATGCCTTCTCCTGACACATAGCCTCATTCTCCTTTATATATGTTTCTCTCTTTTTAATATGTAAATTCGATTGTTTCATATGTCTTTGAAACTGTATCATCCTCACAATATAGAAACTTTCATGATGCCGATATTGCCAGTAACTTTTGGGAAAAATAAACCCATTCCTTAGCCCTGCTTATCTGGCTAGTTGTAAACAGACTAAAATCCCTTTGAAATCCAAATCTCCCTTCATCTATCTAAAAATGCAAATTCCCTTCACACCTTACATGCTAAACCAGCATCCACGTTTACTCACTAGCATGTCAAGCACCGAGCTTTTTGATGATGTAAAGCTTGCAGTCTGCTTGAATAAAAAATGTAATTAAATCGCACACAGACAGACCTAACTACACTCACCCCCAAAAGTCTACTTTACAATAAACCAGAAAAATATGAAAATTATACTATACCTTCATGACACAAATTATTCCTTAGAGTGGTGGACTACTTTTCCTGGTGAGTTGAGGTGAGGGGCCTACATACAGATACCACAGAGGCGGTAATTAAGGTGCTGAAAGAGACATTCATGAGCCAAGGCACCCTGGACGCGACTGTGTCCAAGAACGGACCACAATTTTCAAACAAGCACCTTGCCCAATTTGCCATGGCATCCAACTTCCACCACGTACCAGCTCCCCAAGTTACCCACAGTCAAACAGGGAGGCCGAAAGAAGGGTACGCACTGTAAAAGCCCTGCTAAAAAAGAACAAAGACTTCCAAACAGCACTGTTAACCCACAGGCCCACCCCGTTACAACGCGACCTAGCCCCCGTCCAAACTTCGACAGGCAGGAAACTCTGCACACAACTCCCAATCCTGCCGAAGAAACTAATCCCAGGGTTGGTAGCCAAGGATTTCTAGGACATCCAGAACTGAGAGCAGCTGTACAGGCCGAAGCAGGCTTCTGTCCCCAACAAAGGGTACCATGCCAGACACGCATCACAACTACAAAAGGATAACAAGGTCTGGATTAAAGACAGCAGGAGAGCTGGCACTACTATCAGGAAAGACAATGACCAGCCTTGGTCAGATCTGGTTGGCACTCGAGGGTACGGTCAGGAGAAACAGGAGGAGCCTCCTCCTCATCCCTCGAAGGATCCCTCCCACTATACAGCGGAGAGGAATTGAGGAAGACAGCCTGATGCCAGAACAACCTCCAATTCAACCAAGTTTACCTGCAGCAACAGAGCCTCTCACTCCTCCAACTGGAGTGTGAACAAGATAGGCAAGGGTTATAGGGGCCTTCATACCACCTGAACCTATGTACTCAGAGACTTGTGGTGGGGGAGGGTAGTAGGAATGACGTAATACATGGGGTTAAACTGGGATAACTTGTAAATATGTCGGATTAAGTCTTGGGGGAGGGTCTAGTACATAAAGGGTTAACATGGGACTGAGAACAGTGCCACCCACACACTGATGTAAGAGAACAAAGGTGAAAAAGGCACATGGGACACTCGCCTTTATCAGTCGAGGCATAGAACAAAGAACAAAGAACAAAGAAAAGTACAGCACAGGAACAGGCCCTTCGGCCCTCCAAGCCTGCGCCGATCATATTGCCCGTCAACTAAAACATTTTGCACTTCCGGAGTCCGTATCCCTCTATTCCCATCCTATTCATGTATTTGTCAAGCTGCCTCTTAAACACCACTATCGTACCTGCTTCCACCACCTCCTCTGGCAGCGAATTCCAGACACTCACTACCCTCTGCGTAAAAAACTTGCCCCGCACATCTCCTCTATAGTTTTCTCCTCTCACCTTAAATCTGTGTGCCCTAGTAATTGACTCTTCCATCCTGGGAAAAAACTTCTGACTATCCACTCTGTCCATGCCACTCAGAATTTGGTAAACTTCTATCAAATCGCCCCTCAATCTCCGTCGCTCTAGTGAGAACAATCCGAGTTTCTCCAACCTCTCCTCATAGCTAATAACCTCCAAACCATGCAGCATCCTGGTAAACCTCCTCTGCATCCTCTCCAATGTCTCCATATCCTTCTGGTAATATGGTGACCAGAATTGCATGCAATATTCCAAGTGTGGCCTAACCAAGGTTCTATACAGCTGCAGCATGACTTCCCAGCTTTTATACTCAATACCCCTGCCAATGAAGGCAAGCATGCCATATGCCTTCCTGACTACCTTATCTACCTGCGTTGCCACTTTCAGTGACCTGTGCACCTGTACACCCAGATCCCTCTGCCCGTCAATGCACTTAAGGGTTCTGCCATTTACTGTATAATTCCTGTCTGTATTAGACCTTCCAAAATGCATTACCTCGCATTTGTCCGGATTAAACTCCATCTGCCATTTCTCCACCCAAGTTTCCAACCGATCTATATCCCGTTGTATCCTTTGACAATCCTCTTCATTATCTGCAAATCCTCCAACCTTAGTGTCATCTGCAAACTTACTAATTAGCCCAGTTACATTTTCTTCCAAATCATTTACGTATACTACAAACAGCAAAGGTCCCAGCACTGATCCCTGCGGAACTCCACTAGTCACAGCTCTCCATTCAGAAAAGCACCCTTCCACTGCTACCCTCTGTCTTTTATGACCAAGCCAATTCTGTATCCATCTTACCAGCTCACCTCTGATCCCGTGCGACTTTACCTTCTGTACCAGTCTGCCATGAGGGACCTTGTCAAAGGCCTTACTGAAATCCATGTATATAACATCCACTGCCCATCCATCGTCGATCATCTTTGTCACTTCCCCGAAAAACTCGATCAAGTTAGTGAGACACGACCTCCCCTTCATAAAACCATGCTGCCTCTCACTAATACGCCCATTTGCTCCCAAATGGTAGTAAATCCTGTCATGAAGAATCTTCTCCAATAATTTCCCTACCACTGACGTAAGCCTCACTGGCCTGTAATTTTCTGGATTATCCCTGCTACCCTTCTTAAACAATGGGACAACATTGGCCATTCTTCAGTCCTCTTGGACCTCACCCGTAGCCAGTGAGGGTACAAAGATTTCTGTCAAGGCCCCAGCAATCTCCTCCCTTGCCTCCCTCAGTACTCTGGGGTAGATCCCATCTGGCCCTGGGGACTTATCCACCTTAATATTCTTCAAGACGCCTAACACCTCCAATTTTTTGATCTCAACATGATCCAGGCTATCTACACACTCTTCCCTAGACAAACTGACCTCTAAGTCCTTCTCTTTGGTGAATAGTGATGGATGGATTACAAAAGTAAGGAGGTCATGTTGGAGTTGTATAGAACCTTGGTGAGGCCACAGCTGGAGTACTGTGGGCAGTTCTGGTCGCCACATTATAGAAAGGATGTGATTGCACTGGAGGGGGTGCAGAGGAGATTCACCAGGATGTTGCCTGGGATGAAACATTTAAGTTATGAAGAGAGGTTGGATAGACTTGGGTTGTTTTCGTTGGAGCAGAGAAGACTGAGGGGCGACCTGATTGAGGTGTACAAGATTATGAGGGGCATGGACAGGGTGGATAGGGAGCAGCTGTTCCCCTTAGTTGAAGGGTCAGTCACGAGGGGGCATAAGTTCAAGATGAGGGGCAGGAGGTTTAGGGGAGATGTGAGGAAAAACTTTTTTACCCAGAGGGTGGTGATGGTCTGGAATGCGCTGCCTGGGAGGGTGGTGGAGGTGGGTTGCCTCACATCCTTTAAAAAGTACCTGGATGAGCACTTGGCACGTCATAACATTCAAGGCTATGGGCCAAGTGCTGGTAAATGGGATTAGGTAGGTAGGTCAGGTGTTTCTCACGTGTCGGTGCAGACTTGATGGGCCAAAGGGCCTCTTCTGCACTGCGTGATTCTGACATTCTGTGAACACATGACCCACACCGAGGGGTCAGTGTCATGTTGGAAAGAGCTGTGTGTAGAAGCAAGCACGGAGACAGCTTTACTGTAACTATGTACCTAGTTTCTAGTAGTTAATACGTACTGACCGTTCAACTATCTGAGACTACCAATACCTTAATAAGACCCACCAAACTATGCCCAATAACTTACAACAAGTGTTAAATTTGATCCCAAGATGAGATTTTGACCATATATTCATGCCATCACTTTGATCATTTATTTCCACACTCTTTAACAAGGCCCAGATTCACCCCAACTCAGCTGATCCGCTGCTGAAACCCTCATCCATGCCAATTCCAGATCCTGAACACCAAAATTAAAGCTGCTGAGCAAACCTGGACCCCATGTCGGGAGAGGAAATTCCGGAACGATGACTCCCTGAAAGCTGCTGTCTGAGCCCAGTCCAGTATCTACCCTCTCTGATGCCTTCAGGAATGATGAATGATGTCAGTCTTGCCAGCAATACCCACATCCCAACAAAAGCAACATTTGGAGCTGTGAATTTGGATCATAACCAGCTCCTTTCAGCTCTGAGCTCCACACCCTGTTCCCAGGAAAAGTGACTGCTTCAATCACGCCACCATCTCTTTGTTTTAACAACTCACACAGGTTATGCTCAAATGATTCTGTTTGGAAGCAGCCTCAGTAATTATGGGAAGAGTGTAGAGTGGCAGCTCAGGAGGACAAAAAACAAATTGAGCAAAATGTTTACATCATAACAACAAGTTGAAGGACTGTCGGAGGGTCAGTACTGAGGGAGTGCTGCACTGTCAGAGGGTCAGTACTGAGGGATTGCTGCACTGTCAGAGGGTCAGTACTGAGGGAGTGCTGCACTGTCAGAGGGTCAGTACTAAGGGAGTGCTGCACTGTCAGAGGGTCTGTACTGAGGGAGTGCTGCACTGTCAGAGGGTCAGTACTGAGGGAGTGCTGCACTGTCAGAGGGTCAGTACTGAGGGAGTGCTGCATTGTCAGAGAGTCAGTACTGAGGGAGTGCTGCACTGTCAGAGGGTCAGTACTGAGGGAGTGCTGAACTGTCAGAGGGTCGGTACTGAGGGAGTGCTGCACTGTCGGACGGTCAGCACTGAGGGAGTGCTGCACTGTCGGACGGTCAGCACTGAGGGAGTGCTGCACTGTCAGAAGGTCAGTACTGAGGGAGTGCTGCACTGTCGGACGGTCAGCACTGAGGGAGTGCTGCACTGTCAGAGAGTCAGTACTGAGGGAGTGCTGCACTGTCAGAGAGTCAGTACTGAGGGAGTGCTGCACTGTTGCTACAGTGTCATATGTGCCATCTTTGGATGCAGCCTTAAATTGAGGCCCTGTCTGTTCTCAGGTGGATGTAAATGATCTGGAAGCCGCTACCTGTGAAAAATCGAATGTTCGTTTTTTTCCTGGTTGTTATTTATCCTTTTACCAAGACTCCAGGACAACAGATTATCCTGTTCTTTACTGTGTGTTTTCTGGGATCTCACTGTGCAAAGTCACTACTGGTCTCCTTACAAAACAAGGATGATTCCACTCAAAGTAACCAGTTGGTTGTGAAAGGTGTTGGTATTCTCCGAGGATGTGAAAGCTGCGATATATTTGCAAGTTTTAGAGATTTTCGAATTCTGGTTTGAGCCACTTTATAAACAGGTGCAGTACTGCTGAGCACCTGGTGGGGGTGCTGGTGTCCTATGACAGATCTCCATGCTCCGTGGTGCCACCATGAGGCAACCTGTAGTCCTGCAGCCCATCTCCAAATTGTTCATCCACTTGATGTGGGCACATCATCTAGATCACAACCTCTCTGGTGTCTCATTTTAATCAGCACTTTAACATGGACGTTAGTCAGCGCTATAGAGTACGGCACCTAGTTACTGGACTTAGCAGTCGACAGGTCATGAGTTTAAATCCCATGATGACAAATTGGAGTTAATGCTCTCAGGGCAGTTGTGTGATAAATGGAATCTGACCAGCGTCCAGGCTCTTCGCAGGGGGGAAGACAGGGTTTAGAATGGTCACCGCAGTCACAAGATTCGGAAACCAGCCAAACTTGCACAGCAAATTCCCACAGGCCTGCGTAGCCCCAGGGTGCAGAGGTGGGGTGTGCGCCTAATCCAGGGCTGATACTCCCTTGAAACCTAATGTAGAACAACCAGGGAGAGTTGTGATGGGGGCTGGGGATGAGCTCCTGGGCCTGTGTACCACAGTGGGTGGTGTACTGACTCACTGAAGCGCATTATCTGTACTTTCTGATAAAAAAGAAGTTATTGTTAAAACGAAGCTACCCTTGGGCTAGCTGACTGAACATTCCACAGTGATTATTCAAACTGTGCCAGAGTGGATTATTACAAAAAGATAATATTCAACACATGAATCACAGAGTGAGGTAAACCACAGAATCCGTTCAACACCTGGGGAGTGTGTGAATTCAGGTAAAAAAATGTTGTGGTCTTTTAGTATTCATATTTTGGTGGGAAAAGTACCAAAGAGACCTAAACGACCCCAAGCAGGAGTTTGCTGGGGGGGGGATCCGTTTATTGGGATCTGACAATGAGCCAGTGATTCCGGGGAAGGAGGCTGCGCTAATCCCTGTTGGAAGTATTGAGCTTCCCAAGATAGAGGATGTTAGAGTTGTGCTTGGCCAATCTCCTCCCAGTGTCTCATGGGGAGGATGAGTGAGAGGCAGTTTGGGTGCTGAGTAATGTTGGTCCCGTGCCCATGGCTGGACCAAGACCTTCCACTTTGCAGAATCATAACCCATTCTTTAAACTGCCCTCTCACTTGGTTAGAGCTCAGTGAGAAACCCTTTTCTCTTCTTTATCCTCAAGTCCGCCCACTGAAATAAATATTCTTTTCCCACAATAACAATGTTGTGACCTTTGGAGAGATTGAGGTGAGGAGCTGACCATTGCTTAACTAAACGGGAAAGAACTTGCATCCTGTAGCATCGTTCACAGCATTACGAATGGCCCAAAGCGCGTTACAGCCAATGAATGCAATAATGTAGGAAATGCAGCAGGCCACTTCCACACAGCAAGATCCCACATATAGCAATGTGATAATGAGCAGATATTCTGTTTTGGTGATGTCTATTGAGGAATAAATATTGGTCAGGACAGGAGGGATAACTCGCCTGCTCTTCTTCAACCTAGTGCAATGGGATATTTTGCGTCCACCTGAGAGGGTCCACCTCTATCAGGTGATAGATGAGACTGTCTCCCATTAACGTGGGATGTGTTTTAATGTAAGTCCCTGAGATGAAAGAACAGTGAGCCAATCACTGAGCCCGAATCTCCAAGAGTAAGGGAAGATGCTGTTTATAGGAGCTCGTTTGAGCAACGATGAAATGTTGCCTATTTGCCCAATCACTGGACTCAGTGATATGTTGTTTGTCAGCTCGGTGCCTGCAGTGTGAAAGATCCATAGAATACACAGCTGTCATAGTCACATCGGTCCCTCTGATATCACCTCCCAGAACTGTAACCTCTACCTATATCCCACCAACAAATGCAACAGCAATTCTCTTATTCAGGTCAAAGTTCATGAGGTCATTCCTGAAGCCCCGTCCGAAAAATGAAGTAATCCTCAATTTGAAATTCCCTGAGGTTTGATATTTGATTAGAGAACTCTTTTGATTACCATAAAAACCAGAGCACTTCCTGCCCAGCCCTTTGTAAACAATCTGAATTATTCTGAAATATAAGTAAAATTTCTGAGGTAACCCAGGGGAAAATCGAATGTTCATTGGGCTGAACAGGGTATGAGAGATGTTGATGTGAATGGGGAAGTTATTGTGCTGCCATACTTGGGTTTAAAGCCTATTGATTGTTGGAGGACAAGGAGTCTGAGGGAGGTGAGGAGTCTGAGGGAGGTGAGGAGTCTGAGGGAGGTGAGGAGGAATCTGAGGGAGATAAGGGCCGAGATTTTCCATTCCCGCTGGCGTCCGGCATGTTCGGTGGCGTGAGCGGTCAATATGGCGCAATCGGTTTCACAACGACTTGAAGCAGTTGTCCGCTTAGCACGCCGATGGGCCACCTTTCCCACCATCGGACGTTGGGAACCTCATTGTAACACATCTGCATATCATTATTAGGCTGCCCGCCACCCCCACCCGGCTGGATGGTCCACCCATGTCGATGGGAAAACACGCCAACATGTTTCACAGCGGCACATTAGCGACATGCATATGACGAGCTGCACTCCGCTCGGGACTTCGGGGTTTGATGGCCTACCTTGCTTCGGGCAGCACTCACGGGCATGAGCGCCAGGCTTCACAGGCAGCACCACATCACTGTTAGGTGCGGGTGGGGGGGTGTTGGGGGGCAGTCATGGGGCAGGTCTCTACCTACCAGATCAGCCAAAAGTGGGTGACTTTTCAATGGCTGCAGGGCTAGGACTTGCTTGGGGAAGGGGGAGAAGTGGCCTCAGGCAAGGGAAGAGGCTGCAGGGTGAGGGCTGTACTGGGGAAGGAGGGTATCCCAGGGTGTGTGTGGGGCACATGTTGATCTGTGCAAGTAGCCTCAAGAGGGTGAGGGCTGAGGAGGCAGCCTCCAGAAGAGATGAGGCCAGATGGGGATGTGAGGGTGTGTGTGAGAGAGTGAGTGGTGATGTCCCTTGAGCTGGCAGTGAGTGAGATGCCAGTGAATGTGTGATGGGCTTGTGAGTGTGTGAGTTTAGAGCGATGAGATGGTTGCCTTACCCTGGCTGCACAGATGAGATCATTCATCCTCCATCTGCACTGGATGGCCAACCTCTTCTGTGCAGCATTGGCACTGACCACCACTGCCACTGCCTCCTAAGCCTGGTTGATCAGGCTGCTGTCCACCCTGCGGCCAGAGCAGGGGTTGAGAACATCATGGTGGCCTCCACAGCATCCAAAAAGCGTTTCAGTGACGCATCATTAAACCTAGGGCTGCAGTCTTTTTGTCTTTCGTGGACATCTTTCCTGCAGTAATCCTGGGCTGGCAGCACTGAGGTGTTTGCACACGGCTGTACTTTAAACATGGCGCTTGGCGTGATGAAGCGGTGAGGTGATAGCATGGCGGGCGAATGAGACCCCGCCCACCATGGAAATGGGGTGGGGTTTCCCGGGAATGCATAACTAATGCGGCGGGCTGGGGACTCGCCATTGAGGCCGGTGGGTAAAACAATGCACTTAGTGCAAACCTGGGACGATTCCACCCGAGAAGTTGGAGGGAGGTGAGGAATCTGAGGGAGATGAGGAGGAGTCTGAGGGAGATGAGGAGGAGTCTGAGGGAGATGAGGAGGAGTCTGAGGGAGATGAGGAGGAGTCTGAGGGAGATGAGGAGGATTCTGAGGGAGATGATGAAGAGTCTGAGGGAGATGAGGAGGAGTCTGAGGGAGGTGAGGAGGAGTCTGAGGGAGATGAGGAGTCTGAGGAATCCTGCAGGTTTGAGGTCTCAGAGTGAGTTGGAGTAGAAGACAGTAAATCTTCACTTCAACACAGTGAGGGAGGAGGGAATGTTTTATATGTAAGTTTGGAGGGGACACTGAGTTTGAAGGTGCGGTGAGCTGTGTGGAAAGAAGCCGGAATTTGTAGAGAGGCACAATCAGGAAAACTGACCTTTACCTGAAGGTTCTTTGGGGTGGGGGGGGTGGGGGTGGTGCGGGGTGGGGGGTGGGGGGGGTGGGGGTGGTACAGAAATGAGGAAGCAATGTTCAGTTGTCCAGTTTTGAACCTGGATTTTCATGTCTGCGTCTATGGTCACAACGGAAGTGTGTTGGGGGTGGGTTTACAATGGTAGGAGGGACCCAATTCCAGGATTCCCACCCCCATTCCCAGACTGTGGGATTGTTCTAGCCCCAGGATAATGCTGTGGTTAATGAGCCTATCCTCAGAAATCCCAGTTTCCCTATCCCACCGTTGGGGTGGGCATTTTAGACAACCCGCTGTTTACATGGAGCCCGGCAGGTTTTGTTGGGAAAAGTGGTTCATGGGCCTTTCAGAGAACCTTGGGGGAAAGCCCAGGCCCAAGTGGGGAACCAAAAGACAAGTCACCTGCTCCGGGATTTCTGTCATCGACAAGCTTTAAAATACTAAAAAAATGTCCTTTCAGTTTCAATAGTTAGATGTTGTATTGTATGGTACGTTCCCATTCAGAAAAGTCATAGTCATCGAGTTACACAGCACAGAAACAGGCCCTTCGGCCCATCATGTCCATGCCGGCCATCAAGCCCCTATCTATTCTAATCCCATTTTCCAGCACTTGGCCCGTTGCCCTGTGTGCTGCGGTGTTTCAAGCGCTCATCTAAATACTTCTTAAATGTTGTGAGGGTTCCTGCCTCTACCACCCCCTCAGGCAGCGAGTTCCAGATTCCCACCACCCTCTGGGTGAAAAAATCCCTCCTCAAAATCCCCTCTAAACCTCCTGCCCCCTTACCTTAAATCTATGCCCCCTGGTTATTGACACCTCCACTAAGTGAAAAGTTTCTTCCTATCTACTCTATCTGTGCCCCTCATAATTTTGTATCCTTCTGTCAGGCGCCCCCCTCAGCCTTCTCTGCTCTAAAGAAAACAACCCCAGCCTATCCAATCTCTCTTCACAGCTGAAACGCTCCAGTCCAGGCAGCATCCTGGTGAATCTCCTCTGCACTCTCTCCACTGCAATCACATCCTTCCTATAATGTGGTGACCAGAACTGCACACAGTACTCCAGCTGTGGCCTAACTAGCATTTTATACATCTCCAACATAACCTCCCTGCTGTTATATTCTATGCCTCGACTAATAAAGGCAAGTATCCCATAAGCCTTCTTAACCACCTTATCTACCTGTGCTGCTGCCTTCAGTGATCTATGGACATGTGCACCAAGGTCCCTCTGATCTTCTGTACTTCCCAGGGTCCTACCATTCATTGTGTATTCCCTTGCCATGCTAGCCCTCCCAAAATGCATCATCTCACACTTGGATTAAATTCCATTTGTCACTGCTCTGCCCATTTTACCAGCCCGTCTATGTCATCCTGTAATCTAAGGCTTTCCTCCTCGCTATTTACAACACCACCAGTTTTCGTGTCATCTGTGAATTTATTGATCATTCCTCTTATATTTACATTTAAATCATTAATGTATACTACAAACAGCAAGGGTCCCAGCACCGATCCCTGCGGTACACCACTCATCACAGGCTTCCAATCACAAAAACAACCTTCGACCATCACCCTCTGCCTCCTAAACCAATTTTGGATCCAATTTGCCAACTTGCCCTGGATCCCATGGGCTCTTACATTCTTGACCATTCTCCCATGTGGAACCTTGTCAAAAGCCTCACTGAACTCCAGGTACATCACTACATCAGCTGCACTTCCCTCATCTACACAACTAGTCACCTCCTCAAAAAATTCATTCAAATCTGTTAGAAATTATCTCCCCCTGACAAAGCCATGCTGACTATCCCTGATTAATCCCTGTCCCTCCAAGTGGAGATTAATCCTGTCCCTCAGAATTTTTTCCAATTGTTTCCCTACCACTGATGTTAGACTCACTGGCCTGTAATTACCTGGTTTATCCCTACCACCCTTCTTGAATAATGGTACCACATTCACTGTCCTCCAGTCCTCTGGCCCCTCTCCTGTGTCAGAATCAGTATCAGAACCCCTGCAATCTCCTCCCTTGCCTCACACAGCAGCCTGGGATACATCTCATCTGGGCCTGGGATTTATCCACTCTTAAGCCGGTTTAAAACATTCATACCTCCTCCCTTTCAATGCTAATTTGTTCAAGTATATCACAGTCCCCCTCCCTGATTTCTACACCTACATTGTCCTTCTCCATAGTGAACACAGACGAAAAGTAATCATTTAAAACCTCACCTACGTCCTCCGGCTCCACACACGGATTGCCACCCTGGTCCCTAATGGGCCCTACTCTTTCCCTGGTTATCCTCTTGCCCTTAATATATTTATAAAATGCCTTGGGATTTTCATTTATCTTGCCCGCCAGCGTTTTTCATGCCCCCTCTTCGCTCTCTTAATTATTTTTTTAAGTACTCCCCTACACCTTCTATACTCCTCTAGGCTACCGCTGTTTTCAGTCCTCTGTATCTGCCATAAGCCTCCATTTTTTTCCTTACCCAATCCTCTATATCCCTTGACATCCAGGGTTCCCTGGACTTGTTGGTCCCACCCTTAACCTTTATGGGGACATATTGGCCCTGAACTCTCACTATTTCCTTTTTGAGTGACTCCCACTGGTCTGATGTAGAATTTCCTACAAGTAGCTCCCCCCAGTCCACTTTGACCAGATCCTGCCTTATCATGTTGAAATCGGCCTTCCTCCAAATCAGGACCTTTATTTCTGGTCCATCTTTGCCCTTTTCCGAAACTACCTTAAATCTTACAGAGTTATGGTCACTATCCCCGAGATGCTCCCCCACTGACACTTCTTCCACTTGCCTGGCTTTGTTCCCTAAGACTAGGTCCAGTGACCGCCCCTTCTCTTGTAGGACTTTCTAGGTGCTGGCTCACAAAGCTCTCCTGGATACATTTTAAGAAGTCTGCCACCTCTAAGCCTTTCACACTAAGACTACTCCAGTTAATATTGGGGTAGTTGAAATCCCCTACTATTATTACCCTATTATTTTTACACTTCTCTGAGATTTGCCTACCTATCTGTTCCTCTATCTCTCCCTGACTGTTTGGGGATCTATAGTACTCTCCCAGCAAAGTGACTGCCCCCTTTTTGTTTTTAAGTTCAACCCATATGACCTCATTTGAGGAACCTTCTAAGATACCATCCCTCCTTACTGCAGTAATTGACTCCTTGATCAATAGTGCAATGCCATCTCCTCTTTTACACCCCTCCGAGCGATGGGGCGGCACCAAGACGTAGCACCCGCAAATGTAAACATTAGGTACCTTAGGCACAGCACGGGTTTCTCACTGGTTCATTTGTGTTGGCCTGAGATGGGGTCTTTATGAGTTGGTGTGATTTTTAACATCTTTGTCATTTTGTTTCATTAAGTTCCTTTGGTTGTGATATTAAATTCAGACATGTCACCCTGGCTGAGGGAGCCTCTTTTCTTCTGCAGGTGGATGGTTTCCAATAATGTAAGGAGCATTTTGTGGGACATTCAGCTTTATTAACAAGGACTTCAGTTAATGTTCCTAACCAGGCAGATTTTGCACTTAGGTATCGAATATGGAGCCTACAGCCCAGGCTTGTCCTGGAGGTCTATCTGTGGTGTGCTAGCTGAAGGTTCATTGGATTAAAGCCCCCCGGGTGTCCCTGCCTCCCTGGAGTATGCCCGGGTCAGCGTCTACCCCCTCAGCATTTCCCTGTGTGTGCTCATCCTCAGACTCACTGCTGGACTCATCGTGTGCAGCCACAGCCACTGTGTCACATCTTCATCATCCACTGTGTCCCCCCTTTCCAGTGCAAGATTGTGGAGAGTGCAGCATGTAACCACTATCACCGCCACACGATCTGGGGGCTACTGGAGTGCGCCCCCTGAGCGCTCCAGGTATCGGAAGCGCATTTTAAGAAGCCTGATGGTTCTCTCCACCACAGCCCTTGTGGCTCCTATTGTACCGCTGCTCAGCTTCTGTTCTTGGATGGCGGAGAGGCGTCATGATCCACCTTCTGAGGGGATAGCCCTTGTCACCCAGCAGCCATCCATCCAGCCGGGCTGGAGCACTGAAGAGCCCCGGCACCTGGGAGTGTCTGAGGATGTAGGCGTCGTGGGAGCTGCCTGGGTACCTTGCACAGACTTGTAGAATCTGCATCCTGTGATCACACACTATCTGCACGTTCATGGAGTGGAAGCCCTTCCTGTTGATGAAGGCACCGGGCTCACCCGCTGGCGCCTTGATGGCCACATGTGTACAGTCTATAGCACCCTGGACACGGGGGAAGCCAGCAATGGCCGCAAAGCCTCTGGCTCGCTGTGTCTGGCTGGCCTGGTCACAGCGGAAGTGGATGAAGGTCAATGCCCGTCTGAACAGAGCATCTGTAACCTGCTTGACACAAGTGTGGGCAGCTGATTGGGAGACACCGCAAAGATCACCCACCGAGCCCTGGAAGGAACCAGAGGCAAAGAAGTTGAGGGCAGCTATGACCTTCAGAGCTGCTGGCATGGGGTGTCCACCCACACAGTTAGGGGAGATCTCAGGGCCAATCATCTAACAGATATAGTTGACTGTCTCCCTTGAGAGTCGGAGCGTCCTTCGGCACTGCACCTCAGACATATTGAGGTAGCTGCTTCTCCGCCTGTAAACCCTGGCAGCAGGATAGTGGCGTCTTCTGAGGCCCCTTCCAGCCTGGTCCTCCTCTTGGCCCTGCACCCCTTGTGCCTGCGCCTGTCCTCCCAAAGGTGGCTCCCCTGGAGGCTGAATGTGCACTCCTGGCCTCCTCCCGCTTCTAGCCCTCTCTTCCTCCTCAGAGGAGGTGCCTCCAGTGGAGAGCACAACTCCCATTCCCAAGCTGAGGGAAGGCTTCCTGAAATCTGCAGGCCCAAAAAAGATTCCTCACTGCAGAGTGCTGACCTGAAGGTTGTGAGTCCAGACCAAGCAGCTGGTATGTGTTTTGAAGTATTGCAGATCAGACAGGCAAGTATCAGTAACTTTGAAACATTAATATTTGACAGAGCGCACTCGCAACCCCACTGAGCCCTCTTATCCCGCCCAGGGATGAGGTTTATACAAATGTGTCCTACCCGCCTGCCCGTTGTGCCCGGCACCGACCCAAAGATCGCACGGGCACCGAAAAATTGCCAACGATTGGCGCCTCAAGGGCCTTAAGTGGCCCATTAATTAATGGCGGGCACGCATCTGAGAGCATCACGCGCCCGCCCAACGAAATATCGCAATGGCGTGCAATGACATGGGGATGCTCACCCGACATCACCGCACATCATTTTATGCGCAGGTGTGCGGGTCCCATCCCCTCACGCCAACGGCAAAATCCTGGCCATGGTTTCAGAGGTCAGCCCATTGTGGATATTGAGTGAATCTGGTGGGGACATGGGGGCATGGAGCTGGCAAGGGGAATAGGATGGGGCATGGAGCTGGCAAAGGGAATAGGGGAGTTGTAGGGTGCAAGGGGAATATGACGGGAAATGCAAGGTGGGTGGGGGTTGAGAGGTGAGGGTTTGAGGGTCAGATGTTCATCATTAAAACAGGGCCAATGTCCTAGTAAATGGAGGTGGGCGGTCTAGTCTGCCAGTCTAGTCATGTGCCCACCTCCATTGCTACCTCAGCTGGCCTCCAGATGTGGTGTGGGCCTTACTCCATCCTGCCCCCACCTCTCTGACAGGTCATGTGGGTCAGGATGTTTCCCAACTCGATCACCCCACCTCCTCCACGGAAATCTGGCGTAACTGTGTTCAGTCTGGACACTGTACCTCAGGAAGGATATATCAGCTCATGAGGGTGCGAAGATTCACCAGAATGATATCAGGGCTTAAAGGGTTAAACTATGAAGACAGGTTGTATAAACTTTGCTTGCATTCCCTTGAGTTTAGAAGGTTGGGGTGATTTAATTGAACTGGTTAAAATATATTTTTAATAAACAGTAAGGTAGATAGGAGAAGCAATTTGCTGGGATAGGGAAATGAAGGGGACAAACTAGAGCCAGGCTGTTTAGGGGCGATGTCAGGAAACACTTACTCAAAAGAAGGGGAAGGGAAATCTGGAACTCCCTCCCTCAAACGGCTGTGGATGCTGGGAGCTAATTGGGGTTTTCAGAGATTGAGATTGATTGTTGGGTATGGGAGGGATATGGAGAAAAGGCAGGTAAATCGAGTTAAGATACAGATCAGCCAAGATCCAAGTAAGCAGGCTCGGGAGGCTTACATTGGATTACACAGGATTACATTACTGCACAGAAACAGGCCATTCAGCCCAACCAGCCACATGCTGGTCTTTATGCTCCACTTGAGCCACCTCCCATCTTTCCTCATCTAAATCTACCACCATAACCCTCTATTCCCCTTCTGCCTCATTTGCTTGTCTCGTTTCCCCTTGAATGCATCAATACTATTCACTTCAACCACTCCCTGTGTGAGTCAGCTCCCCATTCTCACCACTCTCTGGGTGAAGAAGTTTCTCCTGAATTCTCTACAGGATTTCTTGGTGACTATTGATGGCCTCTAGTTCTGCTCTTCCCCACAAGATTAAACATTCTCTCTGTATCCAATCGGTCAAAACCTTTCAGAATTTCAAAGACATTTATTAGGTCACCCGTCAGCCGTCTTTATTCAGGAGAGAAGAGCCCAGCCTGTCAATCCTTTCCTGATATGAAAACCCACAAATTCCTGCAATCACCCTTGTAAATCTTCGCTGCATCCTCTCTCGTGTCTCTATATCCTTTTTATAATATTGCGAGCAGAACTACACACAGCACTGTAAGTGAATTATCTTCACTTGTTAATATGTCAGGAGGTCACAATGGATACTTGTGGGTTCTGCTGTAAGTATTTGAAAAGTACAGCAGAGTCTAGACATGAGCTACTTTGGTAAGAGATGAGTTAAACTGGCTTGATAAATGATGTTGTTCATCACTGAAGAGAGCAGCTGCCTGTGGCTCTGCGATTTGCCTGAGGCCATGCAGAATTGTAGACACATAGCGGAGTGTCTGACACTGTGCTAGTGTCACTCTTCCTCATTATAGAGAGTATAAATCTGGGGTCAGTCACTCAGCACGATACCTACTCCCCTCAGCAGCTGTTTTTGGGGCTCCTTCCCTATTGTGAATTGACAATGAATAAACTCTGTTCAGAGGAATTTGAAGCAAGAAATTAACAAACAAATAGCTTTGGCTCTTTGATATTTTTTTCCCAGGTAGCTGTAGGATTGTTTTGGAGTTGGGCTGGGAAAGTTACTGTACACTGAGTTTGTACATAAACATCCACGCCCAGGATTTAATTGGTGAGATTTATGTGTATGCTTTCTCATCAGTCACACACACCTGCTCCAGGCAGAATCTCAGCTGTGTTTTACACTGAACATTGAGCTAAGTGCCAACAGGAAGGTAACAATGTTCTGTGCTTTCAGTAAATCTCCTCTCTCTTATAATAAAGACTTCACCTCCCAGTTCGATCTGAGTGAGAGTATTTGAGATGGAGCAGGAACTGATAGCAGTGACCAGCCTACGTGCTTTATAGCACCAGCCACAATTGGTTAAGATCCATACGAATGTTTCATCTCAACTACCGTGGCTGCACACCCTGACAGCAAAGACACGGAAAAAGACACGGTGGGGCTTAAAGGGTTAAATTGCAAGGGCAGGTTGTGGAAATGTGGCTCATATTCCCTTCAGTTACAGGGCCACCAGGTGATTAAATCACAGAATGAAGATTCCATAGAGAACAGAGAGAGAAAGCATTGTCTGAAAATATCTCCCGTAAAAATACTTAGTCTTTAATATCCCACCCAGTCCAATCCCATTCTCCCCCTCGCTCCCCACACCCTTTAATATCCCACCCAGTCCAATCCCACTCTCCCCCTCACTCCCCACACCCTTTAATATCCCACCCAGTCCAATCCCACTCTCCCCCTCACTCCCCGCACCCTTTAATATCCCACCCAGTCCAATCCCACTCTCCCCCTCGCTCCCCACAGCCTTTAATATCCCACCCAGTCCAATCCCACTCTACCCCTCACTCCCCATATTGTTTAATATCCCACCCAGTCTAATCCCACTCTCCCCCTCACTCCCCACACCCTTTAATATCCCATCCAGTCTAATCCCACTCTCCCCCTCACTCCCCACACCCTTTAATATCCCACCCAGTCTAATCCCACTCTCCCCCTCACTCCCCACACCCTTTAATATCCCACCCAGTCTAATCCCACTCTCCCCCTCACTCCCCACACCCTTTAATATCCCACCCAGTCTAATCCCACTCTCCCCCTCACTCCCCACACCCTTTAATATCCCACCCAGTCTAATCCCACTCTCCCCCTCACTCCCCACACCCTTTAATATCCCACCCAGACTAAGCCCAATCTCCCCCTCACTCCCCACACCCTTTAATATCCCACCCAGTCTAATCCCACTCTCCCCCTCACTCCCCGCACCCTTTAATATCCCACCCAGTCTAATCCCACTCTCCCCCTCACTCCCCGCACCCTTTAATATCCCACCCAGCCTAATCCCATTCTCCCCTTCACTCCCCACACCCTTTAATATCCCACCCAGTCTAATTCCACTCTCCCCTTCACTCCCCACACCCTTTAATATCCCACCCAGACTAAGCCCACTCTCCCCCTCACTCCCTGCACCCTTTAATATCCCACCCAGTCTAATCTCACTCCCCACACCCTTTAATATCCCACCCAGTCTAATCCCACTCTTCCCCTCATTCCCCGCACCCTTTAATATGCCACCCAGTCTAATCCCACTCTCCCCCTCACTCCCCACACCCTTTAATATCCCACCCAGTCTAATCCCACTCTCCCCCTCACTCCCCACACCCTTTAATATCCCACCCAGTCTAATCCCACTCTCCCCCTCACTCCCCACACCCTTTAATATCCCACCCAGACTAAGCCCAATCTCCCCCTCACTCCCCACACCCTTTAATATCCCACCCAGTCTAATCCCACTCTCCCCCTCACTCCCCGCACCCTTTAATATCCCACCCAGTCTAATCCCACTCTCCCCCTCACTCCCCGCACCCTTTAATATCCCACCCAGCCTAATCCCATTCTCCCCTTCACTCCCCACACCCTTTAATATCCCACCCAGTCTAATTCCACTCTCCCCTTCACTCCCCACACCCTTTAATATCCCACCCAGACTAAGCCCACTCTCCCCCTCACTCCCTGCACCCTTTAATATCCCACCCAGTCTAATCTCACTCCCCACACCCTTTAATATCCCACCCAGTCTAATCCCACTCTTCCCCTCATTCCCCGCACCCTTTAATATGCCACCCAGTCTAATCCCACTCTCCCCCTCACTCCCCACACCCTTTAATATCCCACCCAGTCTAATCCCACTCTTCCCCTCACTCCCCGCACCCTTTAATATGCCACCCAGCCTAATCCCACTCTCCCCTTCACTCCCCACACCCTTTAATACCCAGCCCAGTCTAACCTCACTCTGAAGCCACCTTTATGCTCGGTCAAGTGTAACTTTAAGAGTAAAATAAATATTAGTTGAGTAATGACAACCTTGGCTTCACTCAGCGGTCACTGGTGAATTATCTGACCCCAGGGAAGTGTGTTGCTTTGGTCATCAGTGCCTCTAGCTTCTCAGGGCACCTGCTCCTTCTCAATATCCGGTTTGGCCTGGTGAAAGAGGTGTTTGTTTTTGGGAATCGGGGCCGGGGTGTGGGCAGGCCCGAACCATGTTGAGTGACTTGTAACACTAGCTAACGATGAGTGTGAGGTGTAGGAAAGTGACCCTTCCCCAGTGAGCCGTGAGCACCATCAGCTGAGGCACAGTGTGGCTGAATTAAGCCCCGGAGAAAACCAGGCCATTTTGTTAGAATGACAAGCGCAGAAGGAGGCCATTCAGCCCATCATGCCTGTGTCAGCTCTTTGGCAGAACTAACCAATCAGTGTCACTCAACTGCACTCCCCTGAAATTTCCTAAAGCCCTGAAATATTTATTTTACAAACGTTTCTCCAATTTCCCATATTGAAAGTTCCGATTGAATCTGCTTCCACCGCCCTTTCAGGCAGCGCCTTCCAGATCACAACAACTCCCTGCATATTTCACACTCAATCTGTGTCCTCTGGTCACCAACCTCCTGTCACTGGAAAGTTTCTCCTTGTTGATTCTATCAAATACCTCCATCATTTTGAACAGTTTGATGGAAACTCTCCTTGACCTTTGCCCGTCTTCCACAGATTATCGGTGTATTTGCTGCCGTGGTTTTTAATGCCTTGCTATTTCAGACGGGGGTAAACTGATTTGTACCCAAGCTGTAATGTAACACTTAAGCAGTACAGCAGGTAAATGTACCACCACACCCGGGTAACGCGTGCTGTGAGCTGAGAGCTTTGTTTTGTTTTGCCTCAAGCTTTCTTTTGGTACAAAGGTTGAAATCAAATTTCATTTTGTTTATGCAACACCGATCTTTCTGTGAGGGAAGTTTCAAATGATGTCATGCACAGCACCACAGCAATTCCTTTATACATGGAGCCCCTGCCTCACTGCCCTGGTGAGGCCAAGGAAAGGGATTAGTCTGCTTCCATCACTCTGTAAAAAGCAATGCCCAGTTTAGATCCACAGACACACATTGAGCATCAAGATCCCATGACTACTGCGTTAATTAATCTCAGTCTGTCTTGCTTATGTGTGTCTGTCGCTCTCTGTCCCTCCAACACTGCAGCACTCCTTCAGTACTGACCCACCAACAGTGCAGCACTCCCTCAGTACTGACCCACCAATAGTGCAGCACTCCCTCAGTACTGACCCACCAACAGTGCAGCACTCCCTCAGTACTGACCCTCCGACAGTGCAGCACTCCCTCGGTACTGACCCACCAACAGTGCAGCACTCCCTCAGTACTGACCCTCTGACAGTGCAGCACTCCCTCAGTACTGACCCTCTGACAGTGCAGCACTCCCTCAGTACTGACCCTCTGACAGTGCAGCACTCCCTCGGTACTGACCCACCAACAGTGCAGCACTCCCTCAGTACTGACCCATCAACAGTGCAGCACTCCCTCAGTACTGACCCACCAACAGTGCAGCACTCCCTCAGTACTGACCCATCAACAGTGCAGCACTCCCTCAGTACTGACCCTCCGACAGTGCAGCACTCCCTCAGTACTGACCCTCCGACAGTGCGGCACTCCCTCAGTACTGACCCTCCGACAGTGCAGCACTCCCTCAAGAATGGGAGTTTCATCTTAGATTATGGATTCAAATCTCTGGTCCTTAATTTTATGCTCTAAGGGGATGGGGAATGAGGAAATTGGGCACTGTAGCAACAGCACTGCGCCCACTGTCTGCCTGCCCTCAGGTATCTTACCAATAGCATTGGGGGGCAGCGAGTGTCATGCTTCACCGTTGGCCAATTATGACCCTTGACCCTTAATGGTCCCCTCCTGCTGCCGCTGAGGTTTTACCCAGGGCATGAAGGCCAGTGCTAAGTATGCAGGCTGCCTAGTAAAAGCTGGTGAGTCTTGTGGGCTAGTTCGGGCGGGTGCCTCCTGTTTGGGAAACCTGTTCCCCCCTTTCCAAGGTATTCCTCACCCTCATGCCTGCATTCTCTCCACCCCCGCCACCACCATCACCCCCCCTCACCCCCTCACCCCCCTCTCTGCCTGTCAATTCCAATTCCATAACCCTCTTGGTTGACCCCGGCGAGACCCCGGTGAGATGCTCCTCATCTTTGGGGGCTGATGGCATTGCTGGGACAGTAGATAAAAGACCGGGGGCCCTTGGAGGCAGGATGTCCTCCCTGAGTGGGGCTGGAAATCCCGCCTCAATTCAGTTAAAGGCCTGAGAGCCATTAAATGGCTGCAGGGCATGGTGGCCAAGTGCAGGCAGGCTCAGCCCCAACGTTTATACCTGAGACCGGGGACCTGACCCCAATGGAGAATTCAGTGTTTGGAGTAGGACTTCATTCATGACCTTCTGACTCAGAAGCCAGTGCAGTCACTGACCCTAGGCGGACATCTAAGAGAAGAGAAGTGGAGATTGGTGAGAATAGGAAACTTTACCCACTATCACCACAAGGGAAACTCTAATCTTACTCAGTCCCACCCTTGCTGTCCTGTTACAGTAACATGTCTGTCATAGACATGGCCAAAGGGCACAGATACTGGCAGTTAATTGCCCTTTCCATTTTCTTGAGCAGCAACATGGCACCTGGGTCATCATAATCATGGGTGACTTTAATCTACATGTAGGTCGGGTAAATCAGACTGGCAAAGGTAGCCTGGAAAATGAGCTCATAGGGTGTATTTGGGGGAATTTCTTATAGTACATTCCAGACCCAAACAGGGAGCAGGCTATTCTAGTCCTGACAATGTACAATGTTACAGGATTAATCAATTTTCTCAAGGGAAAGCAGCCTCCAAATGACAGCAATCATAACATAATAGAATTTCACGTTCAGTTTGAGGGAGAGAAGTGTGGGTCTAAGACTGGTGTTTTAAACCTAAATAAAGGGAATTATAAGAGTATGAAGGCAGAGCTTAGCTAAAGCGAACTGGGAAATTAAGGTAAAAAGTAGGACTACAGTGGCAGACCTTTAAGGAGATATTTAATTACTCTCAGCAAAGATTTATCCCAGTGAGAAAGAAAAGAATCATGTATTATCCGTGGTTAAATAAGGAAGTTAAGGATAGTAACAAATTGAATTAACACTGCACAAATCTGCAAAGATTAGTGGTGGGTCAGACAATTGGACAGATTTTAAGATTCTAAGCAAAGAATGACTAAAAAAATGAAGAGGGAGAAGGTGGAGCATGAGAGAAAGCTGGTGAGTAACATAATGATAGTAAGTATTCAAATAGGTAAAGAGTAACTAAAGCTAATGTTGGTCCACTAGAGAGTGAGTCTGGGGAATTGATAATGGAAAACAAGGAAATGGTGGAGGCCATTTTTTTGCACAGTGAGTTGTTGTGATCTGGAATGTGCTGCCTGAGAGGATGGTGGGAGCAGATTCAATGGGAACTTTCAAAGGGAAACGGATAAACATTTGAAGAAAAATTTGCAGGGCAATGGGAAAAGAGCAGGGAGAGTGGGATTAATAGCTCCAATGGCCTCCTTCTGTACTGTAAGATTTTATGATTCTAAGATAAAGCTATTTGCATTCCTATAGCTGGTTATCATATCTCTTGGAAATATTTCAAAATTCCACCACAGGAGGATTTTCTTTTGGATTGATTTGCTATGTGGCAAACATTGGCAGCTTCCGCCTGATAATGAATGAGCAATCCACCTGTTTAGATTGGTTGAGGCCACCAGATTGCTTTTGTTCCGATAATGCTATGGGAACATTAACATCCACCTGAACTGTTGGGACAGTAAGGTTCTTAGACTAAGGGGAGGTGGTGGCCTAGTGGTATTGTCACTGGACTGGTAATCCAGTGACCCAGGTTTATGCTCTGGGGACCTGGGTTCAAATCCTACCACAGCAGGATGGTGAAATTTGAATTCATTTGAATGATGACCATGAAACAATTGTTATAAAAAATCTGGTTCACTAATGCCCTTTAGGGAAGGAAATATGTGACTCCAGACCCACAGTGGTTGACTCCTAAATGCAATTAGGGATGGCCAATAAATGCTGGCCTAGCCAGTGATGTCCACATCCCATGAATGAATTTTTAAAAAACACCTCAATCCTGAAGTGTCTGGCCAGTTTACATAGTGTCTCTGTCAACACTCCTCCTTCAGTCAGCAGTACCAGAATGCAGTTTGGTATATGACTTAATGAAAAGCTTCATTAGGTCATTAGGAAAAAGTAGTCCATTTATAAAAGGCCCATACACTCATGTTCCTCCCTAAGTTATTTCAGATATTTGTCTCGTGTTCTAAACTCTTTTTACTTTCATAACTCCTTCAGGGCTCTACAGTCACCTGCTCAGACTTCTAACAAAGATTGTTTTCCACAAGGCGAGGTGTGTGGGTTTCTATGGAAACCTCGACAACACTCAGAGCAGAGGGAATGAGCTGTGGCTGTGCTTCGATTGGCTCAGTATTCATTGCAATTGACTTGCATGTAAAGCTGCATGAATGGGCTTTGGAAGCAGATTCTGTAACTTTCAAAAAGGGAGAAATACTTGAAAAAGAAAAATTTGCAAGGCTAAGGGAAAAGAGCAGGGGAGTGAGATCAATCGAATAGCTCTACCAAAGAGCCAGCACAGCTATGAAAGGCTGAATGGCCTCCTGTGTTGTATCGTTCAGTGATTAACATGGTCTGGGTTGCTAGGGCAACAGCAGAGCCATTACACAAATATACAGACACTTGGCTGCAGCACTGCATCTCAAACTTATCAGCAATTTCCTTGAGTTGGGGGAGGAATCCATGTTATCATTTGGTCGGGACATTACCCCGTGTCTGGTAGACATTGTCATCGAGTTTCCTCTCTCACTTCCAGGGAGCCACTGTTCAGAGTGTTTCCTCCATGTCCCAGCAGCAGCTTCATTTGGATCTGTCTCTGGATCAGGAGAGTTACCAGGAGAAGCCTGTGTTGGGAAAGGTTCAAACTGGTA